>NC_054701.1:17334702-17364897 GCF_016097555.1 Gigantopelta aegis | reverse complement strand
AGTTATTTATACTGGAGCTGATGAGTTATCTTTCTATTATTTACATTTGGTATTAGCACAAAAAAGCAGACGACACCTGGAAATTAACAGTTATGCAATATTTAATGCAAGGGGTTACTATTAACTGTCTGGCTTGCACTCAAATATACTACCTGCCTGTCTACGATTTACATAAGTAGATACATTTTCCCAAAATTACTTTGCAATGATGCTTATTTGGTTTCTGTTTTAAGAAACCTTCTAAAATGAATTGGCACGTGACGGATAAAATTAGCATATGGTCACAATAAACTGCCCAAAACATTTTCCAAGTAATACGATTGACAATGTAAAACAGGTCACATGTAATTTATCAATCTGTTTGAAAATATTAATTCCATGGTCATCATTTAAGTATTCCTATTTCTACATAAGAATTTCTAAAAGCTTTTGTCAGAAAACGTTCAAATATATGCAAATTTTTATATGCAGATATTGGTCAGTTGTGTAAGTCAATGAACATTACAGTAGTTGGATAACTGAATCACTGAATTTCTCACTTTCTCAGGCCATAACTCACATAGACAGAAAGTAGAGCTCACAATTACAAGATACATTTAACACATATTAGATACAGAAACGGTAATTTTGATTACTGAAACAATACACAGAATATATATCATGGATGAGAACGACCAAAGTGAAACAACACCGAATGATAGGATATTTGAATCTGAAGGAAATGGTTTATTTAACGATGCACTCAACACATTTTATTTACGGTTATATGGCGTCGGACATATGGTTAAGAACTACGCAGATATTGAGGGAGGAAACCCGCTGTCGCCACTTCATGGGCTACTCTTTTCGATTAGCAGCAAGGGATCTTTTATATGCACCATCCCATAGACAGGATAGCACATACTACGGCCTTTGATGTACTAGTCGTGGTGCACTGGCTGGATGAATCTGATAGATGTGTGTCAATCAAGGTGGTAACCTTATATTGAGAGTGGCTGACAATTGGGATCACAACGAACGGACCATAGATGGTAAAAGGACCACTCGTACCATGACCTCTGTCTTAGTATCTCCAAAGATTGGCGAGAAAGTATCTTTCTCACGAATACCCAGGATATAAGACAGAACTTTCAATGTATCGTCAGTACCAGGTAAAAAGGTTAAGATGTTTGTGATGAAGACTGTTCATGCTCTCTTAGTAGGCAGCCCTGTACTGTAGCATGTGAATGTAAAGTTGCAGTCGCTACTGGTGAAGATTCTGATGTAGCAATGTGCACAAACGTCCACACTATAGTCAAATTAAAAACATCACAATCTAAAATTTGAATAAAGTCATGAGTGTTGAAAGTAGGTATTTTGCAGTAATAAATATTGTAAAGGCAATGTCTACACTCCATTTGAAGCCCACCACAGCCCACGTGACCCAATCCATAGCACGTGCACAGCACCATTAAGGCAAAAGTGGTTTTGCATGTGCTACTGGTCACGTGACTACAATAGCACATGTGTTTTCATCGTTACTTGTTCACAGTAGTCTGACACAACGAAACAAATCACATTAAAACGATATTTGTTACGACCTGTTTTGATGCTACGCCTGACAAATGTGCAGTGTGAACGTGCATATGTTGCACGTGGAAACGTCAGTAGCTGACGTTGCAAGGGCGTTGGGTTGCAGTCGACGGCAATTTATGATCTGCGGACACGAGTACAACAAACGGGCACCACAGCTGATCGCCTCCGACCGGGTAGACCACATGTGACGTCATAGGCAGATGGCCGTCATATTGTGTTACGTAACTCCGCAACCGTGTCATGATAGCAACCAGTAATGAATTTTTCAGACGTCGGGTGTCCGCGAAAACGATCCGAAATCGGCTGCAAACTGCTCACCTCCACGCACGGTGCCCATATGTTGGACCCATTTTGACACAATGTCATCGACGTCAACGTTAACTGTGGACACAACGCCACTTGCGATGGACTCAGAGGGAATGGAATAGTCGTGTTTAGCGATGAATCAAGATTCACATTGCGATTTGCCGATGGCAGGCAGAGGGTTTGGAGACGACATGGTGAACGTCATGCTCAGTGTTGTGTCAGTGAAGCTGACAGATTTGGAGGCAGAAATGTAATGGTTTGGGGTGCTTTCTGTGGAAATGGACGTTCTCCACTAATTGTCATCCGTGGCAACCTCAATGCTGCTGCATCCGTGAACAGGTGCTGGCCCAGGAACTTGTGCCTTTCATGGGAGCTCATGGTTAGGGCCTCCACGAATCCAAAATATTGGACTCGAGCACTCAAGGGTCAAACTCGACCCGGACCCGAGTACCCGACACTTACCCTAGATGATGATGAAATTAAGGAATAAAGTTAAATAGCATTATGCATGTTAATTCCAGCGCTGAACATAGATGCCAAATCATGCCATTGTATTGCATTTAAAAACCGGTTGATATGTTCAGTGATGGATGGACGGATGGCTAGTTTAAAAAGAGAAACTATCGCATGGTCATATAATTATTGTGTAACTTATATCGTTGATTATCTACTGCTGAAATTATTGTCCTATATTGTCCAATGCATTATAGTTGAAAATTGTATTCCACCTTTTACGGGTACTCGAGTCCTGTGGACGGAATCGAGTCTTGCTAGACTCGGCCCGAGTACCCGTGGAGACCCTACTCATTGTCCAGGCCTGATCTTTCAGCATGACAACGCCAGACCCCACACTGCCATCTTGACAAGAGATTACACGAGGAACGCCTTCAAGGTCGCCCGACCTGAATCCCATCGAACACGTCTGGGATATGCTGAGAAGACGCCTGCGCACTCTTAGGAACCCTCCACATAATTTGCAAGAACTTGGTACCTCATTAGTGGAACAATGGTGCCGTATCCCTAATGCAGTCTTTACACGTGGGAACACATGGCGGGCATACGCACTACTGAATCTGTGATTTCATCAGCCGACCCTGCTTGTGATTTACCAGTTTGACTGTTTGTGGTTTTGACAAACGCTGAGGGCGCATCGAACAGATTTTTGACTCAACATTTATTTCTATTCTTTCTTTGGAAGTCATACAATTAAAAAAATATCTTATTTAACACGTTAGTCTGTCATATTTGCTAATTAGCCAAAATGAAACGGCTGTGACGTTTTTAATTTGACTGGGTATATTCTTTCTGTCATGTTCACAGAGGGATATGGCAGTGAATCAGACTGCCATCTTTCAGTTACTGAAGACTGAACATGTGTGCTTGATTTGATGTTAACTTGCCCGTCAGTGGATAAGGGTTCCTATTTATATGTTATCATGTTGTATTAAGCATAGTTCAAAACAATGGATAACAAACTTATTCACTAGTTGGCAAATGAACATTTCATTAGAGACCAGGAACTGTATCGGTTCATAACAATAGATAATTATAGCAATAAAGATAAGAAAGTTTTTTCAATGTATTTTTGTCCAGATTCCATGCCCTTTACAGGAATACAGATCCATGTTTTGTAGGCAACTCTTGATACTTTCAAGGCTAATGCTATTTTTTATGGTAAAAAATCCCATTTATAAGTAACTGGGCAAACTTTAACCAAACATATTGATATTTTGGGTAATTAAGTTTAACAAAAAGTGTTTTGTTTTATATAATTGCTGTTGACAGCCATATTGGATGCACTTTTACGAACCATATCCAATAATTAATGAGAAACCAGGCATAGCGTTCATGTAAATAGTACTAGGAATACATCTAAGAGCATTTGCAATCATTTAAAAATAATTTGCTCCATTAAGAAGTTCTCAGAGGCAACCAGTGTCACTTTATGTAAAATTCCTATTTTTGGTCACCATCTTGGACGCCATCTTGAATTGTGAAGTTATGCAAGGTTTGCCAAAGTGGCAAACACTGGATTTGAAAACTAGAGACCAAGACGAACATTTTGGTATATAATAACAAATGTTATATTCCGTAAACCACTACCTCCCATTTTTAGGCTACTTATGGGATCATATTTGCTCCACTACATCACAAATAGTCTTCAACAAGATACAAATTTCCAGTAGCGTGTTGACAAGGTTGTCCACCTAGGTTCCGATCCTAGATATACTGAGTCAAATTTAAAACTTCACAACCGTTTCATCTTGGCTAATTAGCAAATCTGACAGAAGAACGTGTTAAATAAGGTATATTTTTTATTGTATGACGTCCAAAGAAAGAATAGGAATAAATGTTGAGTAAAAAATCTGTTCGATGTGCCCACAGCATTCGTCAAAACCACAAACAGTCAAAATGGTAATTCACAAGCAGCGTTGTCTGATGAAATCATAGGTTCAGTAGCGCATATGCCCTCCATGTGTACCCACAACTGCAAGGCAATGCCTCCTCATTGACTGCATGATGCATGTAAAAACTGCTTTAGTGATACGGCGCCATTGTTCCACTAATGAGGCACCGAGTCCATGCAAAGTCTGTGGAGGTTTCATGAGAGTGCGCAGGCATTTTCCTAGCACATCCCAGACGTGCTCGATGGGATTCAGGTCGGGCGACATTGAAGGCCAATCCATAACATTGATGCCCGCGTTCCTCAGGTAATCCCTTGTCAAGATGGTCATGTGGGGTCTGGCGTTGTCATGTTGAAATATCAGGCCTGGACAATGAGCTACCATGAAGGGCACAAGATCCTGGACCAGTACCTGGCCACGGTATGCAGCAGCGTTGAGGTTGCCACGGATGACAAGAAGTCGAGAACGGCCATTTCCACAGAAAGCACCCCAAACCATTACACGTCCGCCTCCGAATCTGTCAACTTCACTGACAACACTGAGCATGACGTTCACCACGTCGTCTCCAAACTCTCTGCCTGTCATCGACAAATGACAGTGTGAATCTTGATTCATCGCTAAACACGACTCTATTCCATTCCCTCTGAGTCCATCGCAAGTGGCGTTGTGCCCAAAATTGACGTTGACGTTGATGAAATTGGGTCAAAATGGTTCCAACATATGGGCGCTGTGCGTGGAGGTGAGCGGTTCGCAGCCGATTTCGGATCGTTTGCACAGACACCTGACGTCTGAAAAGTTCATTACTGGTTGCTGCAGCTGTCATGAAACGGTTGCGGAGGTGACGTAACACAATGAGACGGTCATCTGCCTGTGACGTCACACGTGGTCTATCCGGTCGGGGGCGATCAGCTGTGTTGCCATTTGTTGTACTGTGTCCGCAGATCATAAATTGCCGTCGACTACAACCCAACGCCCTTGCAACGTCAGCTACTGACATTCCTGCGTGCAACCTGCCGACGGCACGTTCATGCTGCACATTTGTGAGGCGTGGCATCGAAAGAGCAAGTAACCATGAAAACACGTGTGCTATTGTAGTCACGTGACCAATGGCACGTGCACAACCACTTTTGCCTCAGTGGTGTTGTGCACGTGCTGTGGATAGGGTCACGTAGCCTGTGATGGGCTTCAAATGGAGTTTCGACATTGCCATTACAATATTTATTCTTGAAAAATACCTGCTTTCGACACTCATTGACTTTATTCAAATTTTAGACTGTGAAGTTTTTAATTTGATTCAGTATATATGTAGATATGATTTTAGGTGATAAACATTTTACAGCACGCCGGATCCATTTTGCCCCCTGGGTACAAGGTTTCTCGTCTAAATACATACTTGTCTTTCTTTTTTTCCTTCTTCCTCGGCCGTCAAGTCGATCATTGTAAAACGGAAGTCGTCTTCCCATTTCACACCAAGAAGATGGTTTGCCATTCCATCGATCAAAGTGCTTTTCCCTGAACCGGTTGCTCCAATCATCATAATTGTCCTTTCGCTTATATGCTGTGACGACCCTAGAACATTAGTTATTACCACAAAACTGTAAATTATCGCTTTATTGACTTATAACATCCAAATATAGTTGAGTGTAATTAAATTTCTATTTCTTTACACATGCATTTTAGAATATGACTATTTCATCTTTAAAATATCTACTTAGAAATACTTGCTCACTCACTCACTCACACACACTCACACACACTCACACACACACACACACACACACACACACACACACACACACACACACACACTCACACTCTCTCTCTCTCTCTCTCTCTCTCTCTCTCTCTCTCTCTCTCTCTCTCTCTCTCTCTCTCTCTCTCTCTCTCTCTCTCTCTCTCTTAAATAGGTGCATATTTATATATTTTTGTATTGTTTGTAATTATAAGAATGTTTTCAACGTGCAAAACTAGGCTAATAAGTTTCGTTCCAAATGCGTATACGCGTGAAGAGTAACGTCACTTGTCGAATTAGACTATACCCAGGCTGTGTAGCACCTACATGGGCATGACCGACAGCTGTCATTGAGCGTCGTGAATATCTTCGTAGGAGATGTGAAACTGGCGACTAACATGTATATATTTCGTATTAGATGGTATAATGGCTGCGAAAAACGGTCTACTAAGGTTTACATCGGAATGGTTTAAGACCAAAATCAGTGAAACAACTTAGATGAGGTCTTTGAAGCCGCCTGTCAAGGACTTTAACAATGCAAAATTAAAAGATTCATACATGTACAATAAAATGAACTGAATTGGAATGTGTTTGCTACTTTTAACAATTAGAATTAGTCTATAGTTAAATATTCATGCGGATTTCCAGTGATATTGAATTCTCTTCCTGTATGTTTTTAACATTTAATAAAAAAAAATGCCTCCTGTTCCCTCTTAAAAAAAAAAAAAAAAAAAAAAAAAAAAAAAAAAAAAAAAACCCACATCACATACACCTTTATCACAGCTCTATTTTCCCTTGATCATAAAACAGTTATATATTGTGCCATAGACATTTTATTTAATCAAATTAAACGTCATGTAAAACGTACCAAATTCGAATTTACGTGTTTTGAATCTTTCATTTCTGGCTGTTACATTTTCACACAGCGGGAGTTTGTAGAAAGCTGGCTCTCCATCTTGTAGTTTTACACAGAACCCCTTGACGGCTAACGCTGAAGACTGGCTTGTCTTAATGGGGTCGCTCTGATCACCGTATTCACTTTCGCTATCCTCGAAATGCGCTTTCACCTTGAACACGTATTCAGTTTCTTGTAATAATCCACCTATAGTTTGTACTGATGCAGTGTCCTTGGTTAGCACTGTGTTCTTTCCCCAAGTTGTTTCTTTGAGAGTTTTATACTTGACTTCGTAGTAGCATACATCTTCATCGACAAGCATATCCCATGAAAGAACTATGCAATCACTTTCAGTACTTATGGCACATGGCTTACTGGGTTTTACTGAAGCTCTCGAGTGTGTGTCTGAAATATTAATACATTATGAATTATTATATCAGACACACTGATAAAGAGAAGAAAAAAAAAACGCTGTGAAAGAAATGCCAAGAAAATATGGTGGGTTTTTTTTTATAATCAACAACTTATCTTACATGTACGTCTTTTGAGAATCCAAAACTTCTCGTCAGCTTATCGAAAGAACTAATTTTAATCTTTGTAAGGTGAATATTTTGACACCCATGGAGTAGAAAAAACTTAATTGGAAAAGGAATGTGTATGCACACACTCTCTACAAATCATTGCACTGTGCTTAATTTTTCTTCAGGTGTTTGACTCGCAAAGGAGAATTCAAAGCCCAGCACATGAACAATCTATAACTGAATGCGCAGTGCCGTTTTAAAGTGACAGGCCTTAGTTTTTAAACACTGCGGTGTATTTTTCACTATTAGAGCAGTTTTTGACAATTGGAATCAAACATTACTTAGATTTTGTTGTTTAGATTAATCATTCCTGTACATCCGAAGAGTTTCTAGTCATCCTGCTGTTTTTAACCTTCTGATTACTGCAGGCGAGATATCTCACACTACGTCACGCCAGTCGACATACTGTATACTGTATACAGTGCATTCCCCAATTCATATTTCCCGCCGTTTTGCACATGACACTCACCGGAAATACAAAATAGGAAAGTGTTCAGACAATATGGCTGCTTTAGGTTTTCGTTTTTCAATGGAAAATACCTTGGAATTTTGAGTTCTAAAAGTGGTTTTTGGCCTGTATTTTCGCCTGAAAACAGTGGTGGTACGTTGCGGTTATTTCAGGGCGACCAGCCTAATGGAAATATTTTTCCGGAATTTTCTGGTATTTTCATTTTGGAGTAAACTGAAGCCATGTATGAAATTTGTCATACTTGTTATGTAGTTTATGTATTAATTTTAACGATATTTCAAATATCATATAATAATTACTACGGGACACACATCGGTTCTATGGCGATGCATGCAACTTCGCCACGGTGGGTAAAAATCTGAGTATATAGCAGAACACTTGCGATCGTGTTGTCAAAAACATTTTCATTGGTCGGCTGTTGACAAATACAGCCAATAGACAAACGTCTTAGTAATAGCACAAAACTGTAGATAATACCGAGTTCAGGTTGAAATGGAGAACGCAGAGTGATAAATTCGGTTTAATAAACTCCCTTGAAGTCAAGCCACTGGCCATGCCAGATACCGGGCTTGGAATGGACGCGCCTGAACCTTAAATAGGATATTACAAAGGTTAAAGATTTATATTATAATCCTAATAATTAGCCTTTAAACATGGATCGATGCAAAAACAACAAACAACCTCTTTACACGAGGTAGCTATCTACATGTTAGATATAGTGAAAGTATTACACTACGTCCTTCTAAATGGTAAATGTATTTTATTCAATGATATTTTTCACAACTAAAACTATATTTGAAGAAACGTTCCTTTTAATCATCATCATGCTCTAAATTAATTTACGACACGAGTTGTAAGTTATTTAATATCATATAACGCATCAGAATGGAGAAAACGACTTTTGACAGCAAAGGTATATCACCTGAGTAATAGTTTTTGTCATACGCCAGTTATTACATATAATATAATATTTGTATTACCCCCCTCCCTCAACAGCATCATCACAATGCCAGGACAGAGATCAACATAGAGGCCTGCGAAAAGCAGTCCATTCTTTTAGACCTAGCAGGTGAAATAAAAATTCACCTAGGCAAATTACCCCTAAAATCGCAGGTAATTTTTCAAGAGACACATGTATGTACGATCATCTCATCTTCTATTTAGCTGAGGATGAGCTTGTGATTATGTTATAAGTTGATTTTATAATGCTTTAAAATACATCTAAAAGGTCCTAATTTTCCACACACTGTCTCAAACCCTCCACTCACCCAGTACTGTATTATTTCCAGCATTTCATATCTTTTCTTAGCAGGCCATCTTTTTACTTTCTATTTCGAGCCCTGCAGGATATAATCTGTATTAGTCTCCTACATGTTCAACCGAAGAGGACTATGTTTTGTCTCCGTCCTTCTGTCTGTCTGTCTGTCCCACATATAGACTTCCGGAATTGTTTTGCAATGACTCAAGATATTGAGATGAACTTCTGTGCATAGTCGTATCATGTTTGACTTTCATGGCGATTTACACCTCTTTTTTTTTGTGCAAAATTATGACCCTTGAACTTAGGTGATAAATATTTTGTTGGGGACTAATTTTGTTTTTTTTAATTTCACCACCAAATATACAGCATACATAAAGCAAATAATAAACATACATATAAGAGAAGCATACATAAATAATAATTTAAAAAACCATGTTATAATAATGGTTTCCCATTTATATATACTAGTATATATCAACATATTTCCTGTGGAAAAAAGGTATATACCGATGATCAACTTGTAATTAGTTATAAACTAAAAACATATACAATAATATATATTTTATACAATTAATTTTGTCCAAATATTCCATTTTTCCTCAAATTTAGTTGTCCTGTTATTTATTGTAGCAATATATTTATCTATATAATAATACATGTTCAGATTGTTCTGGAATCCAGTTAACGTTAGTTTTTGACTTTTGCATTTTGACAGTATTATCTTTTTTTGAATAATTAGGATTGCCTAAAATAATTGTTTGTGCATTTAATTTTAGTTTTCAAGAATATCCAGTTCATAACAGTATTCCAGAATGCTTGAACATGTTTACATAACCAAAAAAGGTGCATTAAATCTTCACTAAACGTATGACAAAATTCACATTTATCTGATTTTTTAATACCATATATAACCAAATGCTTATTTGTTGTTAAAATAAATAAAAATATTTTGTATTGAAAGTAACGGAGCCCTGTGTCGGTGGTTAGCTTGATAGGGATAAGATATACATTTCCCCACCATTTGTCACAGAGGTCAATATCAAAAATATGATTCCATTTTATTTGTGCGTTTATTTTGTATTTAGATGTGTGTTCATTTATGCACTCTTTGTAGAAATTTTCACAAACGTTTGTTTTAAGAAGTTCTTTCAAACAATTAGGTATTATTGGCATTTGCAATGTTACTAATTCTGTATATATAACCAATTTATAATATTTTTTGATTGCTAAAATCAAACCGTTGTAGACTGTAAATATTTTGTTGGGGACTAATGTTACTTTAGTAGTACTCTCAGAATGTTTCAACAAGGCTTGTTGTGTTTTGCATTCCATACATTTCGTATGACACGTGGTCATGTAATAATATATAGGCTATACTCGCAATAATAATTATCTTATACGGCCATACTTAACGTTCATAGTACCACCAAACACTAAACTTAGAACCGGAAATGCATAACATAAACAGTCGTCATGAAATTAGAGTAGGTTATACAATAAGGCACTTTCAAAACGTGATATAGCAACTAACGGTATCTGTCCAAACAAGATCAAGTAAAAATCTCCAGAGTGTGCATCAGACACGATATACGACGAAAAGTAAAAGGTTCGCAGAACTAGGTATTAAAAGCTATGACAGATCAATTTAATCATCCTTAAGGCATATGCTTTAAAATGGTGTGCACTTACCAAATCCAAGTAGTCCACTGGTGCTCATTGCATGTGCTTTTGATGAACCTTCGTTGCCCTCTGATGAAAGAGTCATGATGGGGTCACTTTTGTCACTGAATTCCCCTTCTTCTTCCCCATAGTGTGATCGAACCTTGAACTCGTATGTCGTAGAAGACAACAGACCACTCACACAGTAAAGAGATTTGTTACCATCTGTGAATATAGGCATCTTGGTCCATCCCGAATCTTTGAACTCTTTTGATTTTATCTCGTAAGACGTCACGTTTCTTTCTAAAACTGGTTTATCCCAAGAAAGAAATATATAATCGACTCCAGCATCTAGTTCTACTGGCTTCCCAGGTTTGCGTATTGGTACCAATATCTGTGTCACAACTGGATCACTTATGCTACTAAATGGCCCTGCCTCATTTTTGTAATGTGCTCGAACTTTGAATTCTTATTCAGTTTTATGAACAAGACTGCTTATCTGTTTATAATTTCTGCCGTCATTTGTAAAATGAGATACTTGTGACCAAGCTTCAGTTGCTGATTGTTTCACCTTGATCTCATAATAAGTGACATCCTTGTGTTCTGGCTTTTCCCAAGTGATACATACATAGTCTCCGCCAACATCTGTGGCTACTGGCTTACCAGGTTGTCTTGAATCAGTTGATGCTGTTGTTGTTATTGGATCACTTATGTCACCACCAACATCTGTTGTTGCTGGTTTACCAGCTTTACGTGGTGACGCCGTTGTAAGAACTGATGCTGAAGTAACAGATAGTTGTTTTGTATTAATTGGATCACTCGTGTCACTAAACGGACCCTCTTCATTTTCATAATGTCCTCGAACTTTGAACTCATATTCAGTTGTATGGTTAAGGCCGCTAATCTTCATATATGGGACAGCGTCATCTGTAAAATGGGAAATCTTGAACTTTGACATTGATTTCAACTGGATTTCATAATATGTGACGTCTTGATCTCGTGGTTTATCCCAAGATAAACATATATAGTCATTACCAACGCCTGTAAACACTGGTTTACCTGGCTGTTTCGAAACTGTTGGTGCAGACTTCATAGACGGTGGTCTTGTCATAACTGGGTCACTCTTGTCACTAAACGGGCCTTCCTCAGTTTCATAATGTGCGCGAACTTTGAATTCGTATTCAGTACCTTGGTCAAGGTCACGTATCTGCTTAACAGGCTTGTCATCATCTGTAAAAATGGATACTTTTGACCAAGCTCCACTTGCTAATGGCTTTAATTTAATCTCATAATAGGTGACATCCTTGTCCTCTGTCTGATCCCAAGAGATATACACATAGTCACTACCAACATCGGTTGCTTTTGGCTTACCAGGTTGTCGTGGCGATACAGTTGTAGGGACTGATGCTGAATTAACAGAGGGTGTTTTTGTCATAACTGGATCACTCGTGTCACTATATGGACCTTCTTCATCTTGGTAATGTCCTCGTACTTTGAACTCATAGTTAGTTGCAGGGTCAAGATCATATATGTGCATAACAGGCTTGTCGTCATCTGTAAAATGGGATATTTTGGACCAAGCTACATCTTTTACTTGTTTCAACTTGATCTCATAATAAGTGACATCCTTATCTTCTGGCTCATTCCAGACGATATATATATGGTCATTACCAACATTTGTCGTTGCTGGCTTTCCAGGTTTTCTTGCAGCAATTGATGATTTTGTTAGTACAGGGTCGCTCTTGTCACTAAACGGGCCTTCTTCACTTCCATAATGTGCGCGAACTTTGAATTCGTATTCAGTACCTTGGTGAAGGTCACGTATCTGCTTAACAGGCTTGTCATCATCTGTAAAAATGGACACTTTTGACCAAGCTCCACTTGCTAATGGCTTTAATTTAATCTCATAATAGGTGACATCCTTGTCCTCTGTCTGATCCCAAGAGATATACACATAGTCACTACCAACATCGGTTGCTGTTGGCTTACCAGGTTGTCGTGGCGATACAGTTGTAGGGACTGATGCTGAATTAACAGAGGGTGTTTTTGTCATAACTGGATCACTCGTGTCACTATATGGACCTTCTTTGTCTTGGTAATGTCCTCGTACTTTGAACTCATAGTTGGTTGCAGGGTCAAGATCATATATTTGCTTAACAGGCTTGTCGTCATCTGTAAAATGGGATATTTTTGACCAAGCTACATCTTTTACTTGTTTCAACTTGATCTCATAATAAGTGACATCCTTATCTTCTGGCTCATTCCAGACGATATATATATGGTCATTACCAACATTTGTCGTTGCTGGCTTTCCAGGTTTTCTTGCAGCCGTTGATGATTTTGTTAGTACAGGGTCGCTCTTGTCACTAAACGGGCCTTCTTCACTTTCATAATGTGCGCGAACTTTGAATTCGTATTCAGTACCTTGGTGAAGGTCACGTATCTGCTTAACAGGCTTGTCATCATCTGTAAAAATTGACACTTTTGACCAAGCTCCACTTGCTAATGGCTTTAATTTAATCTCATAATAGGTGACATCCTTGTCCTCTGTCTGATCCCAAGAGATATATACATAGTCACTACCAACATCGGTTGCTGTTGCTTTACCAGGTTGTCGTGGCGATACAGATGTAGGGACTGATGCTGAATTAACAGAGGGTGGTTTTGTCACAACTGGATCACTCGTGTCACTATATGGACCTTCTTCATCTTGGTAATGTCCTCGTACTTTGAACTCATATTCAGTTGCATGGTCAAGGTTAAATATCTGCTTATTTGGGATGTCATTATTCTCCTGCACATGCAATTCAGGTATCTCCTAAAATGTGATTTAAAAATTAATAAATCGTTTACATTTTCGCTATGTAATGTCACATAACATTTATAGGACAGATTTGTATGGTAAATCAAGTACTAAATGTCCTACTACAATATGTTTATTTCGAAATACAATTTATTCAACTAACATTAATGAAACACTTGTTTCCTATATTTTTGTTTATAACTGAATTATGGACTTTCAGGCAAAAAACATGGTTTATGATAGGGAAAATTAGTTGAGCATGAACGTACAGACATGGCACGTAATCCGTTCGACACAGTCTTTAGTAGGACAACCACCGCACCACTCAGCCTTTAATAGAGCAAACTATAACGTCAGACTATATAAAATTCCATTAATGAAAATATGCCAAAATCCTACATTATGTTATTTAATAGTCGAAGCAACAAACAAGTGACGTTGCTTGACTAATATTCTTTAGTAAATCAATATATTTTCTCTAATATTCTTTAGTAAATCAATATATTGTTATGTTGTATTTTGTATTAATGTGACTTTTACATGAAATCTGAACGAAAAAAACATAATATGTGATCAGGGCCATATCTCTGCACAATGCAGAGTCGAATGGGCATTTGGCAGAGTAGTGGTTGATTCCATGGATCGCTATTTAGTGTCTCGTCTATAGGAGGACAGGCACTCCTAAGGAGATCCTTTACTTGAGATTCCATCCTTCCTGCACTGCCACAAAGAGGACTGCCATCCCCAGCATAGTTTACTAAATCACAACTAGCACTGGATAGAGGTCAGTGGAATACGTACAGTTTGATGTCATGCTGTCATGAATCACTGTCACAACAGTCACAACTGTCACAACAGTGATGATATCAGGTGTTCTTAAAGCATACACTGTTGTTAAATGTGTTTGTATGTTTGTTCTGTTTTTATTTATAATAAATTTGTTTTGCTATTTTAAAACAGTTAATTTTAACAAACATTAATAATGTAAAGCTATTCCGAGTACTCTGACTGTAAGAGAGCTAGACGGACATTTGGACGGTTATTAGCCCTTACAGTCAGAGACCAAGCTATGTAATTGTTTCGCAATTGCTGCCCAACAAACGGTAGTAAAAAAATTCCCGCTCTAATACCACAACAGTCCTACGTTTGATGCTAAATACAGTTACATCGATCATTTTCGAATTCCCTGACAACACATTTCACATAATAATCGCTAATACACACACTACTGGAAGAAACCGTTCAGCAACTATGTAATTAATCGGAAACATTACTGAAAGGGGATAATATTGGGTTTCTTTCTGTAGTGTGTGTATTAGTGATTAATATGTGGATTTTTTTTGTAAATCAAGGAACTCGAAAATGATCAATGTAAAGGTATTTGACGTCAAACATAGGACTGTTGTGGCATTAGATCGGGAATCTTTTACTACCGTTTGGTGAGCAGCGATTGCAAAAATATTACATAGCTTGGTCTCTGACTGTAAGGGATAATAAACGTCCAAATGTCCGTCTAGCTCTCTTACAGTCAGAGTACTCGGACTAATGTAAAGCTAGCTACTACTGATAAGAAAATACTGTAAAATAACGTTTTGATAAACCTATTTGTTAAAAACAAACAGCTGGTGCAATTTGATAGTTTGACATTCGCCTTCTAAATTAATCTGGTTGTCATGTTGAAAAAAATATCTTAAAGGTCAAAATACATAGTATAAGTTCGATTTTCATGATTCAATGAATTAAAACGATGTTGTATTATCATGGCAGTTGTGTCTGAATTATAGAGGTGGCAGGTTGTTAACTATATATATTTTTTAATTATGGCATACAAAGATATTGACTTTGTGACCCATAAATGGCATTTCCAAAAATTACAACCGGTTTATTTCAATCAGTAATGTGTAAATAACCATTTCCACATGGTTGTCAGCTTTTAACATTTTTGTTTATCATAAATCGTCTGTTTTCCTATTGACTTCCTGTACATTTTGGAAATACATACCTCTGTTACAGAAGACTCTCTATTTTCTGTGATCTCAGCCATGTCACAGCGTGTGGCTAAGTATTCACTGCACACACTTTCACTAGTCCCAACTCATGATTCTTCGTTCTGGTAATAACAATAAATAAATAAATAAATAAATAAATAAATAAATACTACTACTACTACTACTAATAATAATAATAATAATAATAATAATAACAATAATAATAAATATAATCGCAAGCGGCAATGATGGATTCCAAAGTTATAATAGCTGTACATTACTAAGAAATATTTATACATTATTTAATTATAGCAATAATTACCTCCTCTCCCATCCCACACCAATCCACATACACACACTCTCTCTCTCTCTCGCCTAACCAACTACCAAATTTCAGTCAAATCGGCCCAGAACTTTCTTTACAAACAACAATAATGCCTTCTTTTTAAAACAAAAAACAAACCCACAAATAAAACATGATACGACTCCTTTCACTCTCAGCTGTTTTCGCGATGCGAGTAGACGTGGCCCCCTTCCACCCACCCACCAGGGGGGATTAATAGTCAGTTTTGGGGCTCTGTTGGAGTTCCGGGATAGCTATACCGTGTCTTTGGTATATGGTGACCCGCCTCCAAAGAAGAGGAACGGAGGGAATGAATGAATGAATGAATGAATGTTTAACGACACCCCAGCACGAAAAATACATCGGCTATTGGGTGTCAAACTATGGTAATGCAAATAAATAAAGTGATGATCAACATCAATATAAAAATTCAAGGTTTAAACAAAAACAGTGTAAAGAACTGTGCAAAAATACAAATACAAATATCACAGACTTTTACGGACACCGAATTTTACTCTAAACTTCAATTTGTGCTGTATTGGCCATTCTCAAAGAGAATGTTACACCCCTGCACCACGGTGAGGTTACAGCACGCGCAGGGGAGGAACGGAGGGAGTGGAAGAGGACGAAGGAAGAAGAAAGGCGTGCCAGAGACGGCACAGGGGGATCAAAGCTGGTGGCTCAACCCCCAGCGGCGGTCCCGTCTGCGTCGCCGCCCCCACCGACTTCTCCGAAGAGGACAGGACTGCCATCGGCGCCCGCGTCCCCGGATGCTACATACTCGCAGGTCTATCCACAAGATGTTCAGTGCAGTCTGCGGCCCCGGCTACTCCACTGTGGTTCAGACCTTGCGTCAACAACAACATCTGCTGCCGTCACACCGGGAGTCTCCAGTCTCCCCGACGTAGAGCGCAACCTTACCTAGGACAGGTAACCTCCTTTTTGGGCTTAGTTGGACTTTAAAATTTTCGGCTGTGGCTCCAAATTCTTATGTTTATTTTTTTTTATAAATAGTCCAACGCACTTTACTTTGGCGCCCGTTCAATTGCTCAAATCACCTTAAAACCTTTTAGGCCGAGCACTCAAAAATACTTTTGGTTTTAATTTCTTAATTGCTGTGTAGGATACAGCAGATTATTCTCCTTAGGACTTAGGTCTTTGACCGACTACTAATTTTTTTTATTCCAAATTCTGCCCACCTCAAACTTACCCTCCCCCCCCCCCCCCCTCCCTTCGGTCCAGGACTTGGTCACTGGCGAAAGTCAGAGATTAAGCCCGTGACAGGCGTGCGTGAAACCTTCGTGGTATATATGCACGTAAAATACTGTACCTGACCTGACGACTCCTTTAAGAAGGCTGACCGCACAAAAAGCAGGCAGAGGGAATTCTGTATTGGCATTAAACTCACTTGTGTCATCTGATGACTGTAGTAGCCACGCGTGTATTTTAGTAGTGCTATTTTAATTTTTCGTGCCATATTAACAAATAACATTGCACTTGTTTCATATTGTACACGTCATAAATTTAAACATACAAACAGTGTACAAATGTGTATCTTTCATATATGTGCAATTTTCATTTGCAAAGTCTATCTGAAAAATTTCTAAAATTAAAACATGTACATTACCAGTTTATTACGCTCTAAAGAATGGATTACAACAGTGAAAATAAAATTGGTGTAACTTCAAAACGTCTTGACTTACATTGATTTTCGGGTTTTAAAAATGAAAAAAAAAAGCCCTGCCTGAAAGGGGCCTGACTTTACATTAGAAATCCAAATTACCCTGGAAGCAAGCAGCGGATTAATTCAATATTACGACATTTTTATGTAAATAGGCGGTAGATATTAAATCTAGAATTTCAAGAAATTTTAAGTACATTTTATAGAAACTGACATAAAATACGAAATTCGATATAGAATTATTAGTGATTACTATGTGATACACATAATCTATAAACACATTTTTTAAATACAACCAACCCCCTTGGTGGGCCTAATTACCTACCAAATTTCAGCTAAATGAGCCTACAAAGGTTTTTTTACAAAATGACAAAACGGAGGGAACAAAAATATTGTTCATACAAAAATCGCGATACATATAAGTTTTTAATACAACCAATCCCCCAATATCTTTTACGTGTTTCAAAATGCACACCTACTAATCAGGAACCACAGGTACAGGCCACGGAAAGAAAATACCAACTAAGTAAGAAAACACTCTGATTATCATTTCAGTACGTGGGTTAATGTATGGACAAAATATAATACAGTTATTTCAACACTTTGACAATGGTGGTTTATTTTGTATTGAAAAATAATATATCCTCATTGCTGGCTTACTGGGATGAATATTATTACAGAACATTGCGATACATCCGCAAAAATCAGGTATGTTTTGTTTCTTCAGTTCTAAGACAAATTTCTTACGTGGCACGTTAAGTATTACGTAACCACTGGCTCGCCAGAGGGCGTATTCACTGGGATCGTACAAAATGGTAATTAAATAAAAGATTATACTTGTTGATATTAAGCAATAATGTACATTATATATTGAATATGCATACCAGTTCAAAAGCCTTGCTTAAGAATTCCTTTAAAATGTTACATTGTTCGATGGTAAAGTGCTCGCTTGAGGTACAATAACGAATAGTCCCTATGCCATACTGCTTCAACAAAGCTAAGCTATGACTTGTCACGGGATAGTGCATATACAATACCCCTCGCTGTTTTTCGTTAGCAGTAGTCTATGTGCTGGCAGTGGTTTCCTTTCTCATTATCTAGACTAAGTGTCATTAATATAATTATATGTTAAGCACCAACTATGCTTTTGAAGCCATGTAACAACATATTCCTTCTTCTTTTCTTCTAACAAGGTTACGGTTGTTTGGTTTGGAGCATTCAGTAAAACATTGAAACAGCATCTTTCAACGCACTTTTCTATAGACACCACGGCCTTAGGTTATACCGAGTTTCCTCTAGCCCTGTCCCGTTTATATGCTAGAGGAATCTCACAGGCGTACGGGCTCCCATTTTTGTAAAGGTGGAGGCTGATTTGTGCTCGAATTAAAAAATGTGTCCGAATCTGCATAACAACATTCATATTAGCCTTACTGCCAAACAGCGATATACAGTTGCAAACGAATCACTACGCATTTTACATGGATTACAACTAATAGTGTGGGTAGAATTATGGAAATACATGGTGAAAAGCTTTTAGGCAAGCTCATTTTTCCCGAATATATTTGTCTTATTTGCCCGAATTTATCAAATATATCACTTATATATTTACAAAAATATTTTTAATAACTTTAGTCTTAACAGTTTTAACTTATACACACTTAGAAATTACTTCCACTGTAATATGACCTCTTCCTCCCACCCCGTCCGAAAAACATGAATATGTGTTCGCTTTAGCTTAAAAGTGCCTTTTTTTTTGTCTAGTTGGACTGATTTATCCATCAACCACCCACCCCCCATACCCCCTGCCCACCTCCAACCCCCCTCCCCCACCCCCACCCCACACCCCACCCCCACGATTCATTTTTTTACTGACACCCTGTTCATTTTAAGTTAGTGACGGCTTTGTTTCCGGTTTCCATACGTTTTACTTAATATCACCGATACTATGCATCATTTGATACACGACATATTTCCCTAAATCCATATTAATTATTTTTATAATTCATCTATCAAAAATAAATAAAATAACACAGTATTAAAATATGTTATAAAGCGTGTGTGGGGATCAAGTGTGGTGTGTGAGTATGGGAGGGGAAAGGGGTCAAAATAGATTGTCTCGTTATAAAAACTCCTATAATTATAGGAAGGAACCATAGTTGTAATAAAGTATATTACGTATTTGTGTCTTACCCGATATCATTTAAGGACTAGCAAAGGGGTTAAAACAGACCGACTCGTTATAAATACTCCTCTAATTGTAGGAAGGCCCCATAGTTGTAGTTTAAAATGTGTTAAAATGTAACAGTTGTTATACAAACATCCCTTTTGTTTCGTTTAACTAAATCAACACACAATATGAACATTATCGGGGTATTTGACAAATGAAAGACAAAGACTCACCTCATATATAGGTACATTCAGCCATGGGCGTATGGGGACTCTTTGATTTAGGGGGGCTGGAGGGTTGATTTGCCCGAAATTTTACCCAGATAAAAACTGCCCGAATTTTCCCCACTGTTTTGCCCGAATATGGGGGGGGGGGCAATTTCCCCCCAGCCCCCCCCCCCCCCCCCCCCCCCCCCCCCCCCATGCATTCAGCTGACGATAATTATTTCACAGAATGACATAAATGCGCCTTTCAACACCCGCATCTACCTTTCGGCTGTCCGGGACGTGTTACCCAGGGCATGTGACGTCGAAGCAGGAAGCGACGATTCTCGGAAAAGCATAGTTTAATCATATTTATCTTCTTTCTAGGTATAAACACAAAATATAAATTATTGCTCTGTCAAAATCAATCCATTCCGAATTACCACAACCATATTTTATACTTATAAATAAAAAATAGCAGACGTATTCAAACATTTTTTTTCATCGCTGTCAGGTCAAAAATCATTTTAAAAATCCATTTTGACTCGTTTTGGAAACAGATTGTGTACACAGTTTTGAAATAGTTTTGTTATATTGAAGATGAATGGATGCCATTTGGCATACTGAGCTTGAAAAACATGTTTAAAAATAATATACTTGCAATAGACGAGACTTTTGCCAGTTTTTCTTCAAATATGATTTATGTAGTCACTGGTATTAATAAAAACCAGTGTATAGTTAGTTCTGATCAGACTGCTTACTCTTGTTCTGTGTAAATGCCATTAAGCCTTAGGTTTTGGTCAACTAAACGAAGTTGGAAGGTGATATATAGCCAGTGGTGGTTCAGCGTGAATCTAGTAGCATCACAAACATGTTTGAGCGCCCCCCACCCAACCATTAGGGGAAAAACTAGACTGGGTAATAAATATTTTGGTAATGTTTTGGTAAAAGGGTCAATTCAGTATTAAAAACTGATGTAAAATAAAAATTCTTTAAATAAGATAATTTTTTTCTCAGGAATATTGGGAAATATATCTAATTTCAGGAAATATTGTCAGCTGAGCTTAGTCTGTACTTGATTTAAATAAAATTTTATTTTATTAAGGACATTGAATTAAAACATATCAACTCACTCACGCTGTGATGACTGTTATGTAACATTTAATCATGTATAAATTGTCAACATGTTAATGTTGTTTGTCAGTACTTATATTAGTTGCTGTTCATGTGTCCTCTAATATTTCATTACTGTCATAAACATGTTAAATAGACTGATTTTGTTTAAATGTTGATTACAATTTAAAAGAGTTTAGGATAAATGCTTATTTTTATTGTGTTATCGATGTTCGCTGGAATATTGAGATATATTTATTATATTCCGGATGCATATATTCATATTTGTCAGTACTTTGCCTTCTATTCGCCTCCCAGGACCCCCCCCCCCCCCCTCCCTTCTCGTTCAATAAAAGTAGTCTGTAAACGGTCGAACATATCAATCATAATTATAATTCTTATAGTCTGTCTATAAACAATCTAAGTGGCTATATATTTTTATAACATGTCTGTACTTGCCTGGCCAACCGTATGACGCAACCAATCGTATAATGCACCACGCGATGTATAGTTTTTCCGTGAATCGAGCTCCCTGCATCGACGTCACATGACCTGGATAACACGTCCCGGATAGGCGAATGGTAGATTATCCTGTGAACTACTTGTCAGCTGAATGTACCTATATATGAGGTAAGCCTTTGTTTTTCATTTGGCAAATACCCCGATAATGGTCATATTGTTTATTCATTTAGTTAAACGAAACGAAAGGGATGTTTGTTTAACAACGGTTACATGTTAGCATATTTTAAACTACAACTATGGGGCCTTCCTACAATTAGAGGAGTATTTATAACGAGACGATCTGTTTTAACCCCCTTTCCCCTCCCATACACACCACACTTGACCCCGCGCCCGCTTTATAACATATACATTTATATTTTAATACAGTTTTATTTTATTTATGTTTTACAGGTGTTTTATAAAAGTAATTAAAGTGACAGACCCTTGTAGTGGGTATTTTTTACTATTAGAGGCGGGTTTTGTTTTGGGGTTGTTGTTTCTTTGATAACTGAAATAAGACATTTCTTAGATTTTATTGTTTAGATTATCCTAGATTATCCATTTCGGTACATCTTAAGTGTTCTGATTAAATCCTGGTGTTTGTAATACCACGAAATGTATTTGTCATTTAAAAATTAAACAAAAAAATCACATATTTCAGAGAAGACTTAATATCGGTTATGGAGTCGAGCTCTAGTCAAAGGTCAATGGGTCACGAAAAATGTTTTGTAAATATGTATAGGTTAGAAGGCATTAAGACGTTTCTTCACAAATAAGAATGGGCGGAGCGAAGCGAATGGCAGAAATGGGTGGACAACGTTCAGTTGCCGTCTAAATAAGTAATACATGTGTACATTTGATAAGGCGATATTTATTAACACAAACAACATATTAAATTGGTAAAATGTTGGTCTAAAATTCTATACTAGTAAATGATTTAATATTCAATTAAAACCAGTTCGCACACATGACAATTTAATTCATTCAAATTACAACATGACATTATGGACTTCGAGAACTTCATTTATTATAAATATATTAATTCATATATAACGTCTTAAATGATACTGGGTAAGAAACAAATACGTAATATACTTTATTATAACTATATGATGATAATATAATTAGATTTTTGATTGAAATGTGTCCATGGTGTCGACATATTACAAAAACATTTCTTGGAAAGGATACAATGTGTAATTCTACTTTCTGTTTGTCAAATTGAATGGGCGACATCTCTAGGAATGTAATCTCGACACAGTTTACGTGTCCTTTTGCCTAGCGGTCGATACTAGAACAGTCGGAGACGTATTTGAATATTTGGCGTCCCTAGTCATATGTTTGCCAAGAAATAATAAATAGGATTAAAATATTAAAGATGACTGAATTATTGATTGAAACTGTCTTAGAATAGACCATGCATTTTATCATGTATAGATCATATCATTTTTTATAAATAAATGGAATTGCCTTTACTCTGTATAAAATGTGTTGAGTGCGTCATTGAATAAAACATTTCCTTCCTTACTCTCTGTATATATACATCCTAAAACGAATAGACCATAAAAGAAAAATGGGTCGTTATAGGAAATGTACTATTTTCATAATGAAACAAAAAAACAAATGATCATAATGCAAATGTAATCTGTATATTCTTGGAAAGGAAACCATATTTAGTCATACTTTCTCTTTGTCAAACTGAATGGGAATTTTCAGGAAGAAAGAAGGAGGAAATGTTTTATTTAAAGACGCACTCAACACATTTGCGTTTCCTTGAATGTAAACGTTAAATACAATTCAGCGGTAATACACCCTGTGTTGTGGTGGGGTTTGTTGGATTACTAGTCAACCAGCCAAATCTGAAAAGAGGCCTACTTTAAGAGTTAGTACAAGTTGTTGAGTAGAAAAACGCCAATGGTACCAGCTGTTAGGGGAGTCTATGAGGGTAATAACCAGGTTAGATTTATAGTCTGAAAGTGGTGCAATATTTTTTTTTACAGACTCGTTTCGATGGTTACCAAGAAAAAGTACCACTAATATTTAAATTTGTGCTAACTCCTATAGCTTTGTTATTATAGAAGTTAAAAACACAATTATTGTGTTGAATGAAAGTCTGAACATTCTCATATTAGTATCAATTATTGTTAGTTTGCAGCTAATTTGCATAAATTATTACGTCACAAACATGAAAGTGTCCTTTTTTTAAAGTTGCTTTTCATTTTTAGCTGTGCATTTCCGGTGCATGTTTCATACACCTCAGTGTAGTGTTATTTAGTAGAACATATATCTGTTGTATGAAAAATGTATATTATATGGGTGTAGGGTCTTGATAATGTTGACCAGCCTCGGTGGCATCGTGGTTAGGCCATCGGTCTACAGGCTGGTAAGTACTGGGTTCGGATCCCAGTCGAGGCATGGGATTTTTAATCCAGATACCGACTCCAAACCTTGAGTGAGTGCTCCGCAAGGCACAATGGGTAGGTGTAAACCACTTGCACCGACCAGTGATCCATAACTGGTTCAACAAAGGCCATGGTTTGTGCTATCCTGCCTGTGGGAAGTGCAAATAAAAGATCCCTTGCTGCCTGTCGTAAACGAGTAGCCTATGTGGCGACAGCGGGTTTCCTTTAAAAAAACAGTGTCAGAATGACCATATGTTTGACGTCCAATAGCCGATGATAAGATAAAAAAAATCAAAGTGCTCTAGTGGCGTCGTTAAATAAAACAAACTTTACTTTGATAATGTTGATTAAGCCTTAGTGTTCATAGGGACGGGGCGTAGCCCAGTGGTAAAGCGTCCGCTTGATGCGCGGTCGGTTTGGGATCGATCCCTGTCGGTGGGCCCATTGGGCTATTTCTCATTCCAGCCAGTGCACCATGACTGGTATATTAAAGGCCGTGGTATGTACTACCCTGTCTGTGGGGTGGTGCATATAAAAGATCCCTTGCTGCTAATCGGAAAGTGTAGCCCATGAAGTGGCGACAGCGGGTTTCCTCTCTCAATATCTGTGTGGTCCTTAACCATATGTATGACGCCATATAACCGTAAATAAAATGTGTTGAGTGCGTCGTTAAATAAAACATTTCTTTCTCTCTTTCTTTCTTTCTTTCTTTCTTTCCTTAGTGTTTATAGTAACGTTAATGATCATTTTGATAGTGGAGCAGTTATCTTCCACTGTTCAAATTTATATAACTCCTATAACATTGCTTTTATTATAGAAGCTAGAAACAATTCTAGTGTTGAATGAACGGTTTGACAATCCTCTAAACATTATTATCCATTATTATTAGGGCTAATTTGCATAAATTATGACGTCACAAACATGAAATAGTTTTTTCTTTTTTTAAAGCCACTTTTAATAGATTATCCCTACATTTCATGTGCATGTTTTCAGCTTACTGTACTGCCATTTAGCGCATATATATATATATATATATATATATATATATATATATATATATATATATAGTCAAACCTGTCTTAAGCGGTCACACAAGGGAGTAGATAAAAGTGGCCGCTGATTACAGCAGTGTCTGCGCTTAACTTTGTTTTTGAGTTGCCATCCGGGCAAGTGGTGACAGCACTTTCACTTGCCCGGTTCTATTTTCACCTGCCCGAATCTATTTTCACCTGCCCGAATAATATTTTCTTAAAAAAACAACAATATTGCAACAGATTATAAGAGAAAATATTTATTTTGAGTATTTTCCTGCACTCAACCAACCCATTCTTTAAATAAATAACAGACATGCCACTGTGATTCCCCACTGTCACTGTCAATACATTTGTGGTATTTCCAACAAACAAAGATGCTTGCGTTCACCAAACGTTGAGCACTGGTATAACCGACACAACCCCTTCCTTCCCAACCCCATCTCAATGAAATAATAATAATTTAAAAAAAACCTAAAATATAATGTTCAGTGGATACGATCTATGACGTATACACATAACCAGGGCTGAATCTTGTCGACATGAATTTGTGCCCAATTTTACATGCCACTTAACTTACCTTACACCTATTCTTATATTGGGCATATGTTTATATGTAAAAGCAGACCTACACTTTTTCATGGTGCAAAGTAGGCTACATAGCTGTACTTTTATTTATTTTTATTTATTTATTAATTATAGATTTAAAAAATAATAAAAAAATCGGTCGCCAGGCGGGCAACCTTACTGTGGGTTTTCAGTCGCCCGTCGTCGTTTTCAGTCGCCAGGGGCGATCGGGCGACCGTTAAGTTCGAACCCTGTTACAGGTTGCGACATATAGTCTTTAAAACATATGTTGTTGTTTCTTGTTTTAGCGTCTTTATGCTAATTAATGGGTGTGTGCTTCATAGTTTACTATAAATAAACTTTTGACATGTCGCCTCCTTCAGGAAAAACTGCAACTGGAATGTATTAAATTAACCGTTCTCAACAAGTTTGTTTTCTCTTTCCATTTAATTATTTAATTTCTACTTTATGCGGTGTATTGTCATAGTAAGTGAATCTATAAATGTCAAGCGTAGCCTGCCCAGAGGCAATTTGATGCTTTCCATAGTACACAGTACAGATGTCGGATATGAGTGGGTACTAGTATTCCTGAAGGTGTGAAGATTGGTTATTTGCTGCGCCTTATCGCTGTTGTTAAATATCCCTTTTATATAATAGTAAACATTTACTGTGGCCGCTTAACACAGGTATTTTAGCGATTTGGGATCCGATTTGGGTGGTTTGGGAGGGAAAAAAGTAGCCGCTTAAGGCAGGTGACCGCTGAATACGGGTGGCCGCTAGGACAGGTTTGTTGTTTGTTGTTCAAATTTGAATACCTGTTGTTAATATGCTATGCACACAATTATTGTATTGAACAAGAGTTTTGTGGTTAAACAATTATGTTTTTATTTTTAACTGTTAATTCCCAGTGCATATTTCCAGCTCAGTGTAGTGTCATTTACTAGAACGTATATCGGTTGTATGAAAAATGTATATTATATGGGATTTAGGGTTTCGGTATTCTTATTTCACCCTTATTTTTCATGATGACGTTAATTTCTATAACGTTTGTTTTAAATATGCTATGAACACAATTCTTAGACTGAATAAAAGGTTTGTGATTTCGCAATTATAGAAGTGCTATTGTCATTGGGCTAATTTGCATATCATTATGACGTCACTACAAAATTGCATTTTTCCCCAATGTATTTTTATATTTCATCTTTTATCCACCAACTGTATTTTTATATTTCATCTTTTATCCACCAACTGACTAAGTACCTAGTTTTCACCATAAGCTTCTGTGCAAGGATCAAAATGTTGTTTAGAATTAATAATGTCAATAATGGTAGTATCTTCCTCTCCATAATATATTGTTTATGGTTGATACATGTCGATGTCAGAATTATAATGGATAATGGAGGGGTCTAGCTCAGTCTGTATATGCCTCGATGGTCTCATTCTAGTGCTCTTCGACTGATATATCAAATGCCGTGGTTTGTTTTATTCTGTATGTGGGAAGGTGCATATAACAGATCCATTACCGCTAATGGAAAAATGTAGCCTGTTTTTCTTCAAAGACAACGTGTCAAAATTATTACTTATTATTATTGTTCTAGTTGTGTCATTAAACAAAACAAACTTTAACTGTTATAAAGGATCTGTGACTGGTTTTCTTTCCAAATAAATGAGACACATAATTCAGTAGTTATGATCTCCAGACCACTGAAGAAGGCGCATGTACAGTGTAGACTAGGAACTAGGAAAGTACATCATGTGCAAAAAGAAGAATGGACAAAAACTGAGGCACAATTAATTCCATATCTTAAAACCAAAACAACCATGCTTGTATATGCATTCAGTATTATCGATTGAAATCTTTGATACAAGTCTAAGACAATAACGAACTTAAATTTATCAAGCCACAATCTGATCTATTGTGGTAAAAGCAGTGCTAATCGTCATATATATTTAATTTTGATGGTTTGCAGTCGCCTATTGAATGAGAAGCTACATAGATGTCGACAAGCCAAAGATTACATCGAGAATTACTTGACTGTAAAACAGAAAAAAAAGGATAGGTGTTTAGTTGAGGTAGGGATTTTCGAATTTAAAACGCCCTTTGAGTAATGAGCCACAGAGAAGAATTAGTGGCAACTTCACTAAGCTGATTGTATTAGACACAAGGTATAATAAAGCTTGTCACTATAAATATACCAAGTCAGCAAAGCAGCCATAAGCAATCGGTTCAGTACATAATATCAAAGAACTTGATTCTTACTTGCAAAGGGCAAAGCCTTTGAAATTAACTGCTTGGCCAATCGCTATCATCAACTGCCAAAACAATGATGAAGCCGAACTCCACCTGACAGAGTCTTAAGTATATGTTAGAAACACGGTAGGGTGACATTTTACAAATTCAAAATCTTGGTACCAAAATAAACCAGACGTCCATCGAAATACAGAATCTAATCAATAAAGTGGTAGAAATAAAAGTAATGCTGTCACACAGGTTCAAACAGGTTGAAACAGGTAACCAAGTGAATCGTGGAGAAGACTTTACCTTTCAAAGAATTCGATGTCACAATGGCATGGTAAACTATCCATCCTGATGTTCTATCAATTACAGCTCCAAATAATTTTGAAGGCATCCGTCGCAATAGGATAAAACGTCCAAAGAGAAATGTATACACTTTCGTTCATTTCTGCCACTTTATTAATTTGAAGCTGTATTTTGATGGACTTTAATAAAATCAATCCTGATTTCTTATGGTGCCCAATGTTTTTTAATGTTTAAGATGGCATTGCACCTTTTCGTTTAGCTTATGCTTAACACACAGCTTCTTTCTGTGGCGTGCATAATTTGGGTAGTTCACGATAACGCCTTAACGATTGAGCAAATAGATTTTATTAACGTTTTGCCCGTAGCAAGTTCAGTTTCCGTGTTAAAAAACAAGTTCGATGACTGCATCATCATATGCTGAACTGGATGCTAAAGGCTGCCTTGCTGGTTTGGTATATTTAGAGTGACAAGCGTTGTGGTATATTGCCTAAAATTCAGTCAGCTTAGTGAAGTTATAATGAATCTTTTTAATTAAGTATTTGGCTTTTTTCTCACGGGTCTTCCTTTTTTTGAAAATTCCTGCCTTTACCAAAGTCTTGCCTTTATAGGAAATGTTTTAAGCACAGAATAAGTATAATATTTCAAAGTTAAATGATTTTGCAGGTAATCTTTGGCATGTCAATGCTAGTGCTGCTTCTCATTCGACAGGTGACTGCAAAACCATTGTTATCTTTTTAAAATACATTAGTTTAGTATTATGGTAGTGTCAGGTTTGGAGGTCCAGCTATCACTACGTTACAGTCGTATTATAAGCTAATATAAACATAATATGAATAAATACATAAGGTATATTATAACAGAATAAATAAACATGGAAAATAAACATGAATGCTTTAATACGTGGGGATAACAATGAAGGTAGAAGAAAAGGGAGATCGTGTTGCTGCCTATGACGTTTAACAAGTAATTCTATCGATTATACTGAATACGTTGCAACATCATTCCTTATGTTGAGGCCAAACATGAATGATTCAAGTCCTTGGATTGAACGCTAACTCAGTTTCTCGTCGTTTTCGTTTTGGGAAATGATGCACTTTCCAAGATCTACACTGACCAGAGTGGGCTAGAGATCATACCTAATGAATTATGTTACTCGTTTGTACATCGAAAGAAAAATTGTCAAAGAGCTATTAAAATTATATCAGTTATGCATATGAATCCCTAAACAACATTTTGTGGACAGAAAATGTTTACCCGATTTGTAACCATCGTACATGTGTCGAATATGATGTACTAGAAATATTAATCCTAAATAACATTTAACCCTTGCACAGGAATTATAGTGACAACAAAGTCAGTTGTTGGAAGAAACATGAACTTTTAAAATACACTGAGAAAAATATAATTTTGTTGTGATGTCATAATAATGTAAATTAGCCAAATAGCACTTAGGACTGTTATAATTATTTAATCATAAAAATCTTGTTCCATGCAATAATTTTGTTCATAGCATATTAACAATAAGTAAACAAATTTGGACAACGGAAGGTTACCACTCTGCTACCAAACTAAATATTAACGCCACCATGAAAACTAAGGCTTAATCCAAATTATCCAAACGCTATATGCCATACGTACAATATATATTTTTCATGCAACAGACATATATGCTATTAAATGGCAGTACAGTCAGCTGGAAACATGCACAAGAAATGCATGGATAATGTATAAAAGGTGACTTTTTAAAACGAGAAAACAAATTCATGTTTGTGACGTCATAATGTATGCCAATTACCTTCACTCTTACAATAAAGGAGACTAATATTTAGATGGTGATCACACCGTTCATTCAATACCAGAATTTTGTGCTTCTAGCTTCTATAATTAAAAACAAGTTATAGGAGTTAAAAAAAAAAATTAAACGTGGAAGATAACTGCTCCACTACCAAAATGGCCATTAGCATTACCATA
>NC_054701.1:17317281-17334502 GCF_016097555.1 Gigantopelta aegis | reverse complement strand
ATTTGTACAAAACTGTGTGCAATATATAAGCCTTATGAGGTGTACATTATATTAGGTTGCACTGTAGAAACAACAGTTTCAGTGAGGTTGTCAGTTTATGTCAGAATACACCAGACCCTGGTTGTCATAAAGACACACAGCTGGACACTTTTTGAAAAATGTATGTTATCAGTATAGGTAGTACTAAACCAAATAACTTCCGGCTGGGTCAAAGTTCGAGGTGCACCGAACTTTTGATAGAGAAGTGAACACCACAAGTCCTGTGATTGGTTATAAATGTGAGTGTGTTGGTTGTAAAAAATAATAGTTTCATCTGGGTAAAAAAAAATTGCAATTTTATTTCATCTAGTACCAATGTGTCAAGTAGCCTTGTGCTTGAAACATGTATGGGGTACCTGTAAAAAAAAGTACTCGAATTTTGTGCGAAACTAGGGTAGTCATAGACGCTACCCGTTATCTCAGAAACGAGCAGCTTGACCCCCATTTTTTTCTGATTCACTTTAAGTGTAAGGGGTGGTAGTATTTATATCCGTGGCGTTTATGTCGGTTGATACGTTGCAGGTAGGAGTTTTAGCCACATATGTTACTATTGTCGTCTATGGGATTTGATTTGGTAGTATACACCCTATATTACGAAAACTACAAATGTTTTAATTGTCATACGGGTCAAGTGTTTTAAACCTATTTCGGTTCCTGTGTAGAAAAACTAATTTTTAAGGTATAATGTAACAAATAATTGGATATACTTAAAATTTCATAGCTATTTGACTGTCAACACATCTTACTGTGAGACTTAGAACATAAACAAATGGTAGGTGGTGTATTACTTTAAAAAGAGGTGAAATCCCAAATGACACGACTTAATAGAGACAATGACTCAACAGGGGTGAGAGTATAACACGTTTTCTGTCTATAATGTTTGAATGACGTCAGTCTTTGAATGACGTTGCATACAAGAACAACTGCTTCCGTTTTTAGAAGGCAGAAAACTTTCAATGTAAAATTGTTATTTATTTCACCGTGTTTGAAGAAAGAACGATTTTCAAAAAGTACCATTTGTTAAAAGTTATATTTGTCCACCACTGCAAACACATAGATCTTCAAACTAAATCAGTATAAGAAAATTAACTTACTATTTTCAGATGAAGTCTTGATCCAGTCGATTTCTAACAGTGACAATATCTCTCAAAATTATCCAAACGAATCTTCTTTCTTCTAACAATGACGAAATATCTCAAACGAATCTCCTGACAATGACGTAGTAGATGTGATCGAATAACAATAGTTTTCGGCGAGAGAATGACAATGAAACCGTATCTAGCCTCTTTATACTCTTTCGAGCCAGTCTAAGTAGGTCAGGAGCCAGTCTAAGTAGGTCAGGGTCGGGTCAGTACGACGTTGCACACAGCACAGTAGGCCAGTCTAAGTAGGTCAAGGTCAGTCTAAGTAGGTCAGGGCCGGGTCAGTAGGACGTTGCACACGGCACAGTAGGCCAGTCTAAGTAGGTCAGGGCCGGGTCAGTAGGACGAGGTCACGTGACAAGGCTGTGACGTCATCAAGGTCAAGGTCAGTCTAAGTAGGTCAGGGCCGGGTCAGTAGGACGAGGTCACGTGACAAGGCCGTGATGTCATCAAGGTCAAGATCACGGAAAGTAGGTCATGGCGCCATATAGGCCCTGATACTACTTCCATGTGATAATTTAGGTTATTATTTTACATTTAGTGAAATATCTTAAAATATCAGTTAAGAGTGAACATTTATGTCACTATTTCACTCTGAAATATGTTATCGTCACTGTAGAAAGTGTTATCGTCACTGTAAATTGACAAAAGTTATATAATAAATAGAACATTTGATGTTTTTTGTCAAATATGATTTATATCTCATCTAGTGAAGTTTGCAATCATATCACACCCGTCGGACAAGCACGACTCGTCAGATATGATTACAAACTTCACTTGATATAAATCATATTTGACAAAAAACATGAAATATCCTCTATGTATTAACCCAGTTAATAATGGTATGCATATTTCAAGGTATATGCAAATTTTCAAGGTTTCCTGGGGCGTAGCCAGAGAGGAAAAAAACGCCAAGGAAAACCCAGACCTGTAAAATAAATATCAGTGTCATGGGAAAAATAAAATAAATCTGGGGAAATTCCAGATGAGGCAAGTGCCTCGTCTGCCCCATACTGGCTACGCCATTGATCTCTATGTAATAATGTGTTACTGTGACTGGGTTATTTGTTTAAAAGCCATCAAGACCTTTATACCTGAGCGTAACGTTTTGATAAGATTTAGTGCGTGACGTCAAAATAAAATATCAACCTTGTCTAGTATGTGTGTGTGTGTGTGTGTGTGTACCGGCCTCGGTGGTGTAGCCATCGGACGTAAGGCTGGTAGGTACAGGGTTCGCAACCCGGTACCGGCTCCCACCCAGAGCGAGTTTTAACGACTGAATAGGACCACTACACCATCTTCTCTCTCACTAACCACTAACAACTAACCCACTGTCCTAGACAGACATCCAACACAGCTGAGGTGTGTGTCCAGGCCAACGTGCTTGAACATTAATTGGATATAAGCACGAAAATAAATTGAAATGAAAAAAAATGTGTGTATGTGTGTTCTATCTATCTATCTATTTATCGGTCTGTCTGTCTATACACACACACACACACACACACACACACACACACACAAATGGACGCATTTATACAAACACACACGCATACACAGTGACACACGCAGTTAAAATTTGTTTTGTTTAACGATACCACTAGAGCACATTGATTTATTAATCATCGGTTATTGGATGTTAAACATTTGGCAAGTTTACATATAGTCTTAGAGGAAACCGCTACATTTTTCATTAGTAGCAAGGGGTGTTTTATATGCACAATCCCATAGACAGGACAGCACATACCAGTCGTGGTGCACTGGCTGGAACGAGAAATAGTCCAATGGGCTACCGACGGGGATTGATTACAGACCGACTATTTTTAATAGTCAAACGGTACATTTATAAATGTAAATATACAAATCATTCTCGTAAGTTGTAAATATAATAAAGTATCATAGAAATTTTGAAAAATTCGTATAGTCAGGAAAAGAAGACCAGTTCACAAGAAAAAGGTGTGTGTGTGTATGTGTGTGTGTGTGTGTGTGTGTGTCTGTGTGTGATTTACAACTTTAGTCATTTATACAAATACAAATAACACAAGTACTAGTATACATATCTTACACCCATCATATGGATAGAAGCTATTCTGTTGCCCTCTTTATTCTTCCTCTCTATTTTCTGCCCCCTCCCCTGCCATAATTCTTCATTCTTTTACTAGTCTTCTTCTTGAAAACCCCAGTGTTGTTCTTACTACATTAGACACCCACTTAAAGCAGTGAATTAAAAAAAACCCACAAAAACATTTGGGTGTTAGTAGACAAATCTTTTCTCTAGGTCCTTTTTTTTCCTTTCCCTCTGCCTTTTCCCCCCAATGTATGCTCGTTTCACCTATACTTCTTGACCCTCAGATCGTTTAAATAAATACATAAATAAATAAATATATAAATATATATACTCTTCAAAAGAAGAAACGCAAAACCACATTGTCGTAACATTTGGAGAATTGATTTAATTATTGAATGGTGAGTCCGATAATTACCAAATGTTGCAGGATTGTTCACAATTCACTCTAGTCCATTGTGAGTACGTGATAGGACACACCACCAAGGTCAAGGTCATCTGGAGTCAATACCGGGTGTGGCCTCCGCGTGTGTTGACAACTGCCTGGCACCGCCTGCCCATTGAAGCAACCAGAGTACGGATGACGTCCCGGGGGATGGTGGCCCACTCGGCCTGCAAGGCTGCTGCCAGCTCGGGCAGGGTCTGGGGCTGTGGTTGTCGCTGTCGGAGGCGTCGGTCCAACTCGTCCCATAGATTCTCAATTGGGTTCAAATCCGGTGATATCGATGGCCAAGGAAGGACATTAATGTTGTTGTTCTGCAGGAAAGCCGTTGTGAGACGTGCTGTGTGAGGCCTGGCGTTGTCATGTTGGAACACTGCGTTGGCGTTGGCCATAACTGGAACGATGTGTGGCCGGAGGATCTGGTCAATGTAGCCATGTGCATTCAGGTTGCCCTGCACGTGGACCAGGTCAGTTCTGCCAGTGTGTGAGATGGCTGCCCACACCATGACACTACCCCCGCCGAATCTGTCCACTTCCTGCACGCAGTTTGCCGCATAACGTTCACCACGACGCCTATACACGCGACATCTTCCATCATGACGTCGGAGCAGAAATCGGGACTCGTCACTGAACCACACCTGTCTCCATCGCAGTTGAGGCCATTGTCGATGAATCTGGCACCACTGCAGTCGGAGTCGACGGTGTTGTGGTGTTAAGATGACACCTCGAACTCCTACCTCACGTAGGCGGTTCCGTACGGTCTGGTCGGATATCCTGCGCAAACCTGGTATTGCTGCGGCTGTGGAGGTGGCAGTAGTCAATCGTTCCCGAAGGTGGCGTACCCGGATGTAGCGGTCCTGCCCGGGGGTAGTGACCCGTGGTCGACCGGATCTAGGGAGGTCACGTGTTGATCCATGTTGCTGGTAACGGTCCCACAGTTTGGAGATGGTGCTTGGGGACACATGGAATGCCCTGGCAATGGCCGTTCTGGATTCGCCTGCGTCTAGTCGGCCGATGGCATTGTTTCTCTGCGGTTCACTGAGACGTGGCATGTCCTGGACTGTCAACTGTCGGCCAGATACAGAGGCCAGGCAAGCGAACACCCTGCACTTTTATACTGTCGGTGTTCATGTTGCACGTGCAGACAACGCACGTGCAGTGGTGACATGGTTTGCACGTGGCTGCGTTTTTGCGAATATTCACATTTTGGAACTTTATTGTACAGTAGCTGCGTTTTATCGAATGTAACCGTGGGAATGTGTTTGGGACATGCAATGACCTTATATTCACAAAGCATGAACCGGTAGGAAACATAAAATCGGAGTTATAACCCATTTGTACCCTTTTGCGTTTCTTTTTTTGAAGAGTATATATATATATATATATATATATATATATATATATATATATGGTTATGCTTGTACAATGTATGACAAGTGTAATGAATATATCTACCATATATATCATATACATGTATAATATTATTGTTTATATACATGTATGAAATATCATAAAACCTTTATCTTACAATTAGTTATACACGTACACATAATCATGTTATAATTTTATTGTTGTATGTTGTAAGACGATGATTCAAAGATCCCCAACCTTGTCATTGTCAGTGACCTGGGGTAATAAAGGTTTTATAACAAAAAACAAAAACACCCCATTCCCCACCAAAAAACCCCAACAACACCCAAACAAAACAAACAAAAAATACAAACCAATGAAACAAAAATAATACTAATAATTCTAAATAAAATGATTTTATTTTTGCAAATACAATCTGATCCATTTTGTTCATAAGGAGATCTGATCACATCCGACAGTATTTCTTTCAGACGTGAACTGAACTGACTCGTCTATGTACTAACAGAGGGACAGGGATTATTCAACTTCATATACTCTTACGTTGTTGGCTCTAAGTAAGTTCTGTACGATTCTGGCTGTATGAGGTCTGGCGTTGTCTTGCTGAAAAATAACACCACGTGGCTGCCGTTGGAGAAATGGTATTGCAGTTGGACGAAGAATGTCATCCCTGTAACGTTGAGCTGTCAAGTTTCCGTGAACGATGACCAATGGTGTCCTTTCCTGTGACCTAAGGCATTCATTGTTGATGACGTTACTGTCAGGTAGCGATTTCGTAGATGCAAGGTACGCAAGTACCGGTTATCACGGGGCGAAGTCACCCTGGGTCTGCCTGTCTGATGTCTGCCCTGTTTGCCTGTAGCGTTGCATCAAGTTTGTAACAGTAACACAGGAACAACCGAAGGTTCTGGCGATGTGGGCATGAGTGGCTCCCATCTGTATCATACCCAGGACTCTCTCGCGTTGTTCTGGTGTCAGTCGTGGCATTCCTATGGTGTTTTTGTTTTTATCTGTGTGGATGTCTGACATGCCGTCTAAACCGTTTTTATACCCTTATTGCACGTGCAATTGCTGTTGTTCATAGTGCACGAGTTTTTCACTTTTCTGTGTGTTCCACCCAAAACGAGTGCGAAAGTCATTTTTCTTTAATTATTTTCTGTTTTAACTGAATATAATATTTATATCATATGCATTACTACAATCTGTAATGTAACACATCATTTACATAGTAATATTGGAAAATATAGCTTTACAAGTGTGGTAATAGTGGAAGATAATACTAACACACTCCTAGGTAGATTAACAAATGTGTCAAAATTGCTCTTGTACTTGGTATATACTTCAAATACCCTTTACTATAGAAAACTCACTGAATATATGGACAAGATTTAATGAACTGACCTAAAGCTATCATTACCAAGCTTATATTTGTGTACAAATAAAAAAGAGACTGCAAAATGGCTACACAGAACCCACTTCTGTAGATTTTAATGTTTTTGCCAAACTCACAAAAACAATTGTAAAAACTCCCATATTTGCCCAAAACATAATTCACCAACCCTAAAAAGTATGTTAAAATTACAGCAGAAATCAGGTTATTTAAATATAGTCATTCCAGAGCCAATTGCATTCAAATACACATCGTCGATGGAGATCTAAAAGCTTAACCTAATATCAGCTAACATTATTTTTTAACTAAAAATAAATTATTACTAATAGCTTATTTCATCTTGCCTAGACTTATTATCCTAAATAAGATTAGTGTTATATGACATGTCCATCACCTTGGATAAATAAGCTTTAAAATATTTTTAAGTAAAAAATATGTGCCAAAATCGCCAATTGGTCAGCACAGACTTTTTTTTCAAACTCTATTCTCAGCAGTGCACAGTAAATTAATGCCAAGGTCAAGGTCATTATGAACTCCCATGCCTGAGTGTACCCTAATTAAGCAATTATGACTGTCAAATAACAGTAAATGGCATACAATATAAAATAATGATAATATAGTGAATATATGCTATAGGTTCCATTAGACCAAATCAATTCCTATTGCCGATAATGTTAACGTTTACTAATAAAACTGATATAAGCAGCGTTTCAACACACCCAGGAAGTACAGCAATAGAAAGTGTGGCACCTCACATCTAATCTAGCTGCAACAAAATGGGGGGTCACGTATCATTTAAGAGATTTAATTTATGTTTTTAATAGCAACCGTCATTTTTGCTGAAAATTGCAGTTCCATTTTTGGGCGTACCCCGCATTAGTTTCAACCTCTGGTATATACTGCATAACAACTGTATAACAAATAAAAGTGTATTTATTTATTGTCAATGGATAATAGTATTTGCACAAATAATCAATGTCGCATATTACTACCAATCACACCCACAGCTGCTTTTACTCCGTAAATATTTGATGGTGCACGTCGAACTTTGACACGGTACTCTCTTCTTTGGTACTATGCAACCTATATGAACAAAATATATTTTTCAAAAAGTGTCCAATTGGGTGTTTTCATGACTATCAGGATCTTCTGTGTTCTCATATGATGTGACAACATAATTGAAAGTGTTGTTCCTACAGTGCAACCTGATTTAATGTACACCTCGGGAAGCATCAGTGTTATGCAAAGTTGCATACAAATGCAATGTATCATATTTAAAACAAATAATAAATAAAAATACTACTCTTGAAGATACATACTATGGGTTGGTTGTGTATGCTTAGTTGTATATGTAGTGTGTGCATGCATAGTCAGAGTCTCTCATTTCCAATACATAATTACCTTAAAACTCATTTATTGCAGTGACCCTGTGTTTTGAAAGACTTTAATGGGCATATGATAAGAACTTCACTAGAAAAAAAGCATATTACATGTGGTATCTGAAATGAACACCACTGCATCCACAAATAGTAGTAAATTAATGTGGTACACATCATGGTGGGGTAAACACCCAAGGTATGGACTATGCTTGGATGTCAAGTCACTGAATGCAATATTGTCAAACCCATCAGCCTAGTTGCTTTTTATATATGCATTATTAAATCCACTGACAGCTACCAATATATTTGTTGATATTTTATTAATAATCTCCAGTAATTGGTGCTTACAGACATGTATCATATCTAGAGTTATCATTAGGGTTTTACATCTTTATTTTTTATTTGTCATAAAAAAAAAAAAGCACATTCAATCCATCAAAAGAGTGCGAAAGTCATTTTTCTTTAATTATTTTCTGTTTTAACTGAATATAATATTTATATCATATGCATTACTACAATCTGTAATGTAACACATCATTTACATAGTAATATTGGGAAATATAGCTTTGCAAGTGTGGTAATAGTGGAAGATAATACTAACACACTCCTAGGTAGATTAACAAATGTGTGAAAATTGCTCTTGTATATACTTCAAATACCCTTTACTATAGAAAACTCACTGAATATATGGACAAGATTTAATGAACTGACCTAAAGCTATCATTACCAAGCTTATATTTGTGTACAAATAAAAAAGAGACTGCAAAATGGCTACACAGAACCCACTTCTGTAGATTTTAATGTTTCTGCCAAACTCACAAAAACAATTGTAAAAACTCCCATATTTGCCTAAAACATAATTCACCAACCCTAAAAAGTATGTTAAAATTACAGCAGAAATCAGGTTATTTAAATATAGTCATTCCAGAGCCAATTGCATTCAAGTACACATCGTCGATGGAGATCTAAAAGCTTAACCTAATATCAGCTAACATTATTTTTTAACTAAAAATAAATTATTACTAATAGCTTATTTCATCTTGCCTAGACTTATTATCCTAAATAAGATTAGTGTTATATGACATGTCCATCACCTTGGATAAATAAGCTTTAAAATATTTTAAAGTAAAAAATATGTGCCAAAATCGCCAATTGGTCAGCACAGACTTTTTTTTCAAACTCTATTCTCAGCAGTGCACAGTAAATTAATGCCAAGGTCAAGGTCATTATGAACTCCCATGCCTGAGTGTACCCTAATTAAGCAATTATGACTGTCAAATAACAGTAAATGGCATACAATATAAAATAATGATAATATAGTGAATATATGCTATAGGTTCCATTAGACCAAATCTATTCCTATTGCCGATAATGTTAACGTTTACTAATAAAACTGATATAAGCAGCGTTTCAACACACCCAGGAAGTACAGCAATAGAAAGTGTGGCACCTCACATCTAATCTAGCTGCAAGAAAATGGGGGGGTCACGTATCATTTAAGAGATTTAATTTATGTTTTTAATAGCAACTGTCATTTTTGCTGAAAATTGCAGTTCCATTTTTGGGGGTACCCCGCATTAGTTTCAACCTCTGGTATATACTGCATAACAACTGTATAACAAATAAAAGTGTATTTATTTATTGTCAATGGATAATAGTATTTGCACAAATAATCAATGTCGCATATTACTACCAATCACACCCACAGCTGCTTTTACTCCGTAAATATTTGATGGTGCACGTCGAACTTTGACACGGTACTCTCTTCTTTGGTACTATGCAACCTATATGAACAAAATATATTTTTCAAAAAGTGTCCAATTGGGTGTTTTCATGACTATCAGGATCTTCTGTGTTCTCATATGATGTGACAACATAATTGAAAGTGTTGTTCCTACAGTGCAACCTGATTTAATGTACACCTCAGGAAGCATCAGTGTTATGCAAAGTTGTATTCAAATGCAATGTATCATATTTAAAACAAATAATAAATAAAAATACTACTCTTGAAGATACATACTATGGGTTGGTTGTGTATGCTTAGTTGTATATGTAGTGTGTGCATGCATAGTCAGAGTCTCTCATTTCCAATAAATAATTACCTTAAAACTCATTTATTGCAGTGTTTTGAAAGACTTTAATGGGCATATGATACGAACTTCACTAGAAGAAAAGCATATTACATGTGGTAACTGAAATGAACACCACTGCATCCACAAATAGTAGTAAATTAATGTGGTACACATCATGGTGGGGTAAACACCCAAGGTATAGACTATGTTTGCATGTCAAGTCACTGAATGCAATATTTTCAAACCCATCAGCATAGTTGCTTTTTATATATGCATTATTAAATCCACTGACAGCTACCAATATATCTGTTGATATTTTATTAATAATCTAAAGTGATTGGTGCTTACAGACATGTATCATATCTAGAGTTATCATTAGGGTTTTACATCTTTATTTTTTATTTGTCATAAAAAAAAGAGTGCGAAAGTAATTTTTCTTTAATTATTTTCTGTTTTAACTGAATATAATATTTATATCATATGCATTACTACAATCTGTAATGTAACACATCATTTACATAGTAATATTGGAAAATATAGCTTTACAAGTGTGGTAATAGTGGAAGATAATACTAACACACTCCTAGGTAGATTAACAAATGTGTCAAAATTGCTCTTGTACTTGGTATATACTTCAAATACCCTTTACTATAGAAAACTCACTGAATATATGGACAAGATTTAATGAACTGACCTAAAGCTATCATTACCAAGCTTATATTTGTGTACAAATAAAAAAGAGACTGCAAAATGGCTACACAGAACCCACTTCTGTAGATTTTAATGTTTTTGCCAAACTCACAAAAACAATTGTAAAAACTCCTGCATTTGCCTAAAACATAATTCACCAACCTAAAAAGTATGTTAAAATTACAGCAGAAATCAGGTTATTTAAATATAGTCATTCCAGAGCCAATTGCATTCAAATACACATCGTCAATGGAGATCTAAAAGCTTAACCTAATATTAGCTAACATTATTTTTTAACTAAAAATAAATTATTACTAATAGCTTATTTCATCTTGCCTAGACTTATTACCCTAAATAAGATTAGTGTTATATGACATGTCCATCACCATGGATAAATAAGCTTTAAAATATTTTTAAGTAAAAAATATGGGCCAAAATCTCCAATTGGTCAGCACAGACTTTTTTTTCAAACTCTATTCTCAGCAGTGCACAGTAAATTAATGCCAAGTTCAAGGTCATTATGAACTCCCATGCCTGAGTGTACCCTAATTAAGCAATTATGACTGTCGAATAACAGTAAATGGCATACAATATAAAATAATGATAATATAGTGAATATATGCTATAGGTTCCATTAGACCAAATCAATTCCTATTGCCGATAATGTTAACGTTTACTAATAAAACTGATATAAGCAGCGTTTCAACACACCCAGGAAGTACAGCAATAGAAAGTGTGGCACCTCACATCTAATCTAGCTGCAAGAAAATGGGGGGGTCACTTATCATTTAAGAGATTTAATTTATGTTTTTAATAGCAACCGTCATTTTTGCTGAAAATTGCAGTTCCATTTTTGGGGGTACCCCGCATTAGTTTCAACCTCTGGTATATACTGCATAACAACTGTATAACAAATAAAAGTGTATTTATTTATTGTCAATGGATAATAGTATTTGCACAAATAATCAATGTCACATATTACTACCAATCACACCCACAGCTGCTTTTACTCCGTAAATATTTGACGGTGCACGTCGAACTTTGACACAGTACTCTCTTCTTTGGTACTATGCAACCTATATGAACAAAATATATTTTTCAAAAAGTGTCCAATTGGGTGTTTTCATGACTATCAGGATCTTCTGTGTTCTCATATGATGTGACAACATAATTGAAAGTGTTGTTCCTACAGTGCAACCTGATTTAATGTACACCTCAGGAAGCATCAGTGTTATGCAAAGTTGTATTCAAATGCAATGTATCATATTTAAAACAAATAATAAATAAAAATACTACTCTTGAAGATACATACTATGGGTTGGCTGTGTATGCTTAGTTGTATATGTAGTGTGTGCATGCATAGTCAGAGTCTCTCATTTCCAATAAATAATTACCTTAAAACTCATTTATTGCAGTGACCCTGTGTTTTGAAAGACTTTAATGGGCATATGATAAGAACTTCACTAGAAAAAAAGCATATTACATGTGGTAACTGATATGAACACCACTGCATCCACAAATAGTAGTAAATTAATGTGGTACACATCATGGTGGGGTAAACACCCAAGGTATGGACTATGTTTGCATGTCAAGTCACTAAATGCAATATTTTCAAACCCATCAGCATAGTTGGTTTTTATATATGCATTATTAAATCCACTGACAGCTACCAATATATCTGTTGATATTTTATTAATAATCTCCATTGATTGGTGCTTACAGACATGTATCATATCTAGAGTTATCATTAGGGTTTTACATCTTTATTTTTTATTTGTCATAAAAAAAAGCACATTCAATCCATCAAAAGAGTGAGAAAGTCATTTTTCTTTAATTATTTTCTGTTTTAACTGAATATAATATTTATATCATATGCATTACTACAATCTGTAATGTAACACATCATTTACATAGTAATATTGGAAAATATAGCTTTACAAGTGTGGTAATAGTGGAAGATAATACTAACACACTCCTAGGTAGATTAACAAATGTGTCAAAATTGCTCTTGTACTTGGTATATACTTTCAAATACCCTTTACTATAGAAAACTCACTGAATATATGGACAAGATTTAATGAACTGACCTAAAGCTATCATTACCAAGCTTATATTTGTGTACAAATAAAAAAGAGACTGCAAAATGGCTACACAGAACCCACTTCTGTAGATTTTAATGTTTTTGCCAAACTCACAAAAACAATTGTAAAAACTCCCATATTTGCCTAAAACATAATTCACCAACCCTAAAAAGTATGTTAAAATTACAGCAGAAATCAGGTTATTTAAATATAGTCATTCCAGAGCCAATTGCATTCAAGTACACATCGTCGATGGAGATCTAAAAGCTTAACCTAATATCAGCTAACATTATTTTTTAACTAAAAATAAATTATTACTAATAGCTTATTTCATCTTGCCTAGACTTATTATCCTAAATAAGATTAGTGTTATATGACATGTCCATCACCTTGGATAAATAAGCTTTTAAAATATTTTTAAGTAAAAAATATGTGCCAAAATCTCCAATTGGTCAGCACAGACTTTTTTTTCAAACTCTATTCTCAGCAGTGCACAGTAAATTAATGCCAAGTTCCAGGTCATTATGAACTCCCATGCCTGAGTGTACCCTAATTAAGCAATTATGACTGTTGAATAACAGTAAATGGCATACAATATAAAATAATGATAATATAGTGAATATATGCTATAGGTTCCATTAGACCAAATCAATTCCTATTGCCGATAATGTTAACATTTACTAATAAAACTGATATAAGCAGCATTTCAACACACCCAGGAAGTACAGCAATAGAAAGTGTGACACCTCACATCTAATCTAGCTGCAAGAAAATGGGGGGGTCACGTATAATTTAAGAGATTTAATTTATGTTTTTAATAGCAACCGTCATTTTTGCTGAAAATTGCAGTTCCATTTTTGGAGGTACCCCGCATTAGTTTCAACCTCTGGTATATACTGCATAACAACTGTATAACAAATAAAAGTGTATTTATTTATTGTCAATGGATAATAGTATTTGCACAAATAATCAATGTCGCATATTACTACCAATCACACCCACAGCTGCTTTTACTCCGTAAATATTTGATGGTGCACGTCGAACTTTGACACGGTACTCTCTTCTTTGGTACTATGCAACCTATATGAACAAAATATATTTTTCAAAAAGTGTCCAATTGGGTGTTTTCATGACTATCAGGATCTTCTGTGTTCTGATATGATGTGACAACATAATTGAAAGTGTTGTTCCTACAGTGCAACCTGATTTAATGTACACCTCGGGAAGCATCAGTGTTATGCAAAGTTGTATACAAATGCAATGTATCATATTTAAAACAAATAATAATAAAAATACTACTCTTGAAGATACATACTATGGGTTGGTTGTGTATGCTTAGTTGTATATGTAGTGTGTGCATGCATAGTCAGAGTCCTCTCATTTCCAATACATAATTACCTTAAAACTCATTTATTGCAGTGACCCTGTGTTTTGAAAGACTTTAATGGGCATATGATAAGAACTTCACTAGAAAAAAAGCATATTACATGTGGTATCTGAAATGAACACCACTGCATCCACAAATAGTAAGTAAATTAATGTGGTACACATCATGGTGGGGTAAACACCCAAGGTATGGACTATGCTTGCATGTCAAGTCACTAATGCAATATTTTCAAACCCATCAGCATAGTTGGTTTTTATATATGCATTATTAAATCCACTGACAGCTACCAATATATCTGTTTTGATATTTTATTAATAATCTCCAGTGATTGGTGCTTACAGACATGTATCATATCTAGAGTTATCATTAGGGTTTTACATCTTTATTTTTTATTTGTCATAAAAAAAAAAAGCACATTCAATCCATCAAAAGAGTGCGAAAGTCATTTTTCTTTAATTATTTTCTGTTTTAACTGAATATAATATTTTATCATATGCATTACTACAATCTGTAATGTAACACATCATTTACATAGTAATATTGGAAAATATAGCTTTACAAGTGTGGTAATAGTGGAAGATAATACTAACACACTCCTAGGTAGATTAACAAATGTGTCAAAAATTGCTCTTGTACTTGGTATATACTTTCAATACCCTTTACTATAGAAAACTCACTGAATATATGGACAAGATTTAATGAACTGACCTAAAGCTATCATTACCAAGCTTATATTTGTGTACAAATAAAGAAGAGAACTGCAAAATGGCTACACAGAACCCAGCTTCTGTAGATTTTAATGTTTTTGCCAAACTCACAAAAAACAATTGTAAAAACTCCCGCATTTTGCCTAAAACATAATTCACCAACCTAAAAAGTATGTTAAAATTACAGCAGAAATCAGGTTATTTAAATATAGTCATTCCAGAGCCAATTGCATTCAAATACACATCGTCGATAGGAGATCTAAAAGCTTAACCTAATATCAGCTAACATTAATTTTTTAACTAAAAATAAATTATTACTAATAGCTTATTTCAATCTTGCCTAGACTTATTATCCTAAATAAGATTAGTGTTATATGACATGTCCATCACCTTGGATAAATAAGCTTTAAAATATTTTTTAAGTAAAAAATAGGTGCCAAAATCTCCAATTGGTCAGCACAGACTTGTTTTTTCAAACTCTATTCTCAGCAGTGCACAATAAATTAATGCCAAGGTCAAGGTCATTATGAACTCCCCATGCCTGAGTGTACCCTAATTAAGCAATTATGACTGTCAAATAACAGTAAATGGCATACAATATAAAATAATGATAATATAGTGAATATATGCTATGAGGTTCCATTAGACCAAATCAATTCCTATTGCCCGATAATGTTAACGTTTACTAATAAAACTGATATAAGCAGCGTTATCAACACACCAGGAAGTACAGCAATAGAAAGTGTGGCACCTCACATCTAATCTAGCTGCAAGAAATGGGAGGGGGGGTCACGTATATACTTTAAGAGTTTATTTATGGCCAGGGCATGGAGATTATGGAGGGTGGAGCAACCGTCATTTTTGCTGAAAAAGGCAGTTCCATTTTTTGGGGGTACCCCGCATTAGTTTCAACCTCTGGTATATACTGCAAACAACTGTTATAACAAATTAAAAGTGTATTTATTTTATTGTCAATGGATAATAGTATTTGCACAAATAATCAATGTCCGCATATTACTACCAATCACACCCACAGCTGCTTTTACTCCGTAAATATTTGACGGTGGCGTGTCGAACTTTGACACGGTACTCTCTTCTTTGGTACTATGCAACCTATATGAACAAAATACTATTTTTCAAAAGTGTCCAATTGGGGTGTTTTCATGACGATCAGGATCTTCTGTGTTCTGATATGATGTGACAACATAATTGAAAGTGTTGTTTCCTACAGTGCAACCTGATTTAGATGTACACCTCGGGAAGCATCAGTGTTATGCAAAGTTGTATACAAATGGCAATGTATCATATTTAAACAAATAAAAATAAAAATACTACTCTTGAAGATACATACTATGGGTTGGTTGTGTATGCTTAGTTGTATATGAGTGTGTGCATGTCATAGTCAGAGTATCTCATTTCCACTACACATAATTACCGTTAAAACTCATTTGTTGCAGTGACCCTGTGTGTTTGAAAGACTTTCAATGGCATATGATAAGAACTTCACTAGAAAAAAGCATATTACATGTGGTATCTGAAATGAACACCACTGCATCCACAATATTAGTAAGTTAATGTGGTACACATCATGGTGGGGTAATCACCCGAGGTATGGACTATGCTTGGATGTCAAGTCCCTGAATGCAATATTGTCACAACCCATTATTCCTAGTTGCTTTTTATATATGTACATTATTAAATCCACTGACAGCTAACAATATATCTGTTGATATTCTTATTAATAATCTCCAGTGATTGTGCTTACAGACATGTATCATATCTAGAGTGAGCATTAGGGGTTTACATCTTTATTTTTTATTTGTCATAAAAAATAAAAGCACATTGGGAATCCATCAAAAGAGTGCGAAAGTCATTTTTCTGTTAATTATGTTCGGTTTTAACTGAATTCTAATAGTTATATCATATGCATTACGACAATCTGTAATGTAAACACATCATTTACATAGTATATTGGAAAATATAGCTTGGGCAAGTGTGGTAATAGTGGAGGATAATACTAACACACTCCTAGGTAGATTAACAATGTGTCAAAATTGCTCTCGTACATTTGTAGATACTTCAAATACCCTTTACTCTAGAAAACTCACTGAAGATATGGACAAGATTTACTGAACTGACCTAAAGCCAAGCATTACCAAGCTTATATTTGTGTACAAATCAGAAGAGAATGCAAAATGGCTACACCAGAACCCACTTCTGTAGAGGTTAATGTTTGTGCCAAAACGCACAAAAACAATTGTAAAACTCGCACGCCCGCATTTGCCTAAACACAATGCACCAACCTAAAACGTATGTTTAAAAATTACAGCAGAAATCAGGTTCTTTAAATATATTCATTCCAGAGCCAATTGGCATTCCAATACCACATCGTCCGATGGAGATCTTAAAGCTTAACCTAATATCAGCTAACATTATTTTTTACTAAAATAAATTATTAC